>NW_019102097.1:0-3484 GCF_001856785.1 Myzus persicae | reverse complement strand
ATAATAATAATAATAAAAAATATAATATCTATGATAGTCTATGTCATTTTTGTTTTGATCGACATATTGAATGATATGTGATTGTCATTATTTGCTAAAAGCGTAAGCATGCTTACTGCAAATTACTAGATAATATTACATTTAAATTACGAAACAAAAATATATGATGGATTTAGTAATCATAAATAAGTACGGTATTTCAACATCAAGCCATCATCAATCATTAAACGGTGCCATTTATAATAGTACCAACTGAATTGATTATATATACAATATTTAACTGGATAGTGGTGTTGTAACTTTAACCATAATAAAGTATTATAAGATATTATGTTTTTTGATTTCTATGAATATTAATAAAAATATAGTTAAGCACTGAAGACGTCTGATGGAAATATTAAACACAATACCTAATAATGGAAAACCTTTGATTTCAAAGTACACATAATACCTATATTAAATGTATATTATTAAAAAAAATTGAATTCTTAATAAATAAATACAATTATTAAAAAGTCCATTACCCGCATTTTATAATTTAATGTTTTCAGCCATTTTATACATACTATATTACTCTATGAAACTATAATATTATTAAACCAATTTTTAGTAAATTGTTAATGCAATACATTGTATTAAATCGAATTTCATGACATTGATAGAAACTTAAATCACTCGAAGCTATTTAATTGAAAACAAAAAATTACCAGTTGATAAATTTTAATTGCAAAACCCCCTATGTTTCACAATGGCCATGCACAATTTTACAACCTCAAATAAACTTAAAAATATAAAAAGCCTTAAAAAAATGTTGAAATATCTTTACTAGAGGTAAATGCACCTACAATAATTGCAGTTGAAAAATATTCAAAACTGGAGACATTGCAATACTACGCGTTCTATTAAAAACATATAACATGATAAAATATTAAAATGTACATTTTATAATTTGTATACATTTGTATTTTGTTTTGTTGATCATGAATTAATCATCTTGTGCAACCGAGCTATTAGCATTCTAAATTATAATATATATATACAATTTAAATATTTAGGATATTAACATAAATAGTGTTTAAATAACATTGCATATAAATAAATGAAAGTACCAAAAATACTCAATTGAAATGTATTTAGATTGTGGTTACATTTTTGCAATAAGTTTCGTTTTATGTACGTTTATAATATAATATACAAACTGCACAAATTTATGGGTATACATTTATTTTACAACAAAAGTTTAGATTGAGTTGGTGGTATTAAGTGTATTTTACTAAATAATAAATTGTTTTTAAATTAGAATTCGTTAGTCTCGATTCAAATATTGAGTGGGCGACATTTTTATTTTTACTGATTTCTGGCCATCATATTTTCATGAATAAACCATTTTTTTTTTTCATAGGTACTTGTGTTTCTAGAAAATGAATCTCGTGGGATTTTTGGTTTTCCCTAAAGTACTTTAGATTCATGCAGTTATTATTATTATTTTACATAAAAAATAATCGAATATTTGTACTCCGAAACGTTGATTTGCATAGTTTGCCAAAATAATTTTCCAATGTAATTTTATTGTAGAAAGAAAAGGGTTTGCAGGCTATATACATAGAACGAATATGATATCGTGCTCTGGACATCTGAGAATGTCCGTTAAAAAGGTACTATGAATTCTATAAAATATTACATACAATTTAAAAATAAATTGAGTATTCCAATACTAGTCAAGTATATATTATATATAATATATATATATATATGTCTTTAAAACAATGTCCTTTGAGTTCAAACATTATATGATTGTAATACCTATACACACGCTAAGGTAACATATTATTATTCAGTCGTTGCTAACAATTTATTTACTTTTGAAGGGATTACAATCGTTTTCGAATACATTTTTGTATTATAAAATTTCCCTCTTTCAAATAATAATTATAATTCATATAATAATTCAAATAATTATTATGCATGCCAAATTATGTGATGACCGACTGAACATCTATTTATCTTTTGTTTACTATGTTTATGATACTTTAGTTTAAATTTATAAATTAATAATTATATATTTCTAATTATCTAGGATAATAATAATAAAATATTATGTAATATACTATTTTAAAACAGTATTATATTCAATCAACTGTATAATGAAATATTTAAAATTTATAAAAATAATTTTACTGTAAATGATCCAACGAAAAGCCGCTTCGAACTTTTAACGTTATCGATATTTTATATTAATAGTTGTTATTATGTGAAAATGTTCAAGTACTTGTTCAGAATTTATTAAATGTTTACATCTCTGTAAATATTGAAAATTCTTTATAAAATAATATTTGAATATTTTGCGACAAATTATTTAAATTAATTTAAATAAAATGGGTAAACGGATTTAACTAATATACACAATATATGGCCCATCGTGTATAATGTATGGCGCGCCATGGCGGTGAAAATGTTATAACAAAATAAAATCTAATTTTCTATATTTTCAATACATTTTTTTCACAATCACATCACTGAGTAAGGACGGTAAGGAAGAGTTAGTTCCGAAAACATAGTTATTTAGTTGACGAGCGACTAATAACGGTCGTCCTTGTTTTCAGACAGACCATTTTTCCGAAAACCCGGTCGGAAAACATCTGTTAGCTGCTGCGGACGAGTTTTGGTTAGCTGACGTGAAGGACTTGGGATGCAATTAACTCCCTCTCCCCCCTCCCCCCTATCGAATAGACTCTCATTTCGCAATTTCACTTCCACTGCCGACCGACTCCTCGACATATCGCAAACCTGTCAATATGCGGAAAAACTGAAATAAAAGTGAACAACGGTATTGGCATGAAAAATACTCATTCATTTATGTCGTACAAATACATATTACATCAATTTCGGTTCTTCAGCATACAAATATTTACGGCTACGATTTAATTGTTACCGAGAGTCCGATAAAATTGTCGATTTAGATTTATTCAATAACGACGCTGTCGTGTTTGCGTTAATGATTGATATGGTGGGTCGAATTGGTTGAATAACACCGGTAAAATAACGTTCAGATGCGAAGACTGACGAGTTGTCCGATCGTTGCCGATCCACGCACGTACCGTAACGATTATTCGGAGACGATATGAAGAAAAAAAAAACGGATCCAGTCGGGACGTACGTGCGGGTTAGATATTGGTTATAGGTACCGACGTCATCGCAATTCGCATGTAACGAGGGAGATGAAAAGATTGACGGACGGGCATGGAAATACGAAAAACAAAAAACCCCTTAAATAACAGCGGCAGTGGTACAGTAGTTGTCTATCGACAGCATTATAGATAGTGAACGCATTTAGGGTCGAAACGATTTCCATGCAATAAAATTATGCGGAATCTAAAATTTCCGGACACTGGTCCGTATACAGTGGAACCGCTCATTTCAATATCGTATCGTCCGAGATCAAAGTCACGTAGCTAACGGAATACGTTTATAATAATAATAATAA
>NW_019102096.1:0-3484 GCF_001856785.1 Myzus persicae | reverse complement strand
ATTTCAAATATTGGATCCCAGGACCACTAAATTTCGTGGCCGAAATCTCTACCACATTGTAATGGCAATCATCATGCTTTATGTGTGCGTCATATTGGTGATATTTGTCATCAGTAGTATGTACTATTGGCGAGGCAGTATCCTAGTAATCGTGGATTATGGTTGGAAAGGACTGATCGCGTTGTTGCTGTTGTACAAGATGTGGAGCATTGCCTACCGCTCGAACGACATGTGGAACTGTTTGTCGATCACGCGGTACGATTTTACATCTCACAGCCTCCAGAACAGACATATTTTGGATCTTTGGCGAAAACGCTCGGTGTGGATTACGAACACGATGGCCCTCATGTATTTGATATCACTGATGTTCTTCACTGTCAGTTCTTTGATATTGAGTGACGACATAATGACGGTGAAAAATCACGATGGTTCGGTGGGCATTTACCGACAGAACATATTAAATTTGTATTTGATAGTAACTGACGAAACGTACAACGCGCACTACGACACGTTTTACTTCGTCGAGTTGTTCACCATCGTCTCCATATCAATATTATTCTTCATGTTCGATTTTATTCTGGTGACACTGTGCTTGGCCGTGTCTTGTCAGATGCAAATGGTAAATACCGCGTTCGAATCTGTCGGAAATAAATCGCTGTGTGGCCCAATTATTGGTGAGTAATTTTTGGACTTTCAGATATAGATACAGAGTGTAACAGGAAGACCTGACAAATAAAATAACTTTTGATCTAATTTTTTTTTATTCATACAATTTATAGATCGACTCGTGCGTTATACGTATTAATTATACTTTGTATTATATATTTTGAATAGTATTTTTGAATGCTGAAAATAAAAAAACTATAATCTGATTCAAATTCTTTTGAAAATTTAAAAATAGCCATTTTGTTTATTTAGAAAACTATTGATTGTAAAAAATAAAAAATTTATGAGAGTACGTAGATTATTTTTTATGTTTTTTGAAAAGTAATAACTGAAGTATCAAGATTTTCAAGAAGAAAAATTCGATACGTATCGATACGTACCACCTCGTATCGAAGTCCGAGTCCGATACGGGTCGGAACGTATCGCTTGTATATTGCACGTGTAACTTCTTGAACGCTCAAAATTGCCTCGATACGTATCGATACACTCCAAATTCTTCCTCGAAAATCTTGTATATTGCAGTGGGTATTATCTCAGTATAAGTTGTCTCATATAAAACCATTTTTATGGTCAAATTACGAGTGGTGTGACCAAATTTCAGTTCAAAACTTCAAAATAAACGCAATTATTTTGTTTACTTTTAGATAACAAAGATGAAATAAAAAATATTCCTGACGAACACGATTTAATATATGACGAATTAATATCAATTATAGTGGATCATCAATCAGTTATGAAGTAAGAGTTAGATTTATTATATTACATTTTTTTTTTATATGAAACTATAGCTGTCCGCCTAAGATTTGTTTTTTGTCTATAAAATATATTTGTAAAACAAAATATATAATATCATAACTGAGATAATTATATTATAATACCTAAAGTAATATAAATTGTAACCATTGTTAAACTATAAAAATAAACAAAAAAAAATATTTTTTTTTAGTTTTAAGTAATTGAAAAAAATTCATTTGTGAGCTATTGTTTAGCTGCCTGGGTACAGGAATTGAAAAAAAAACTAGTATCTAGTATCTAGTACTCTCAGTCTCGAGGAATATATCGGTATTCATAAATTCGTATTGAAAACGGTCCAATAGGTTATGAGTCTATTAACTTAAGATAAACCCGGGTAGGTTAAAAATAAAGTGATCAAAAATCAAAATTTTAAGTTTAAATTATCCAATCAATTAATTTACACCAGCTGAATCACCGGAAAAAAATTGTGACTATTCAACTATTTCAACTCCTTTTGAATATAACTCTCTGTGGAAGTAATTTATTTTTACGTGAAAATCATTTATAGCCATCCCGCCCGGCATTGTCCTGCGAGACTCGCTTATGATTATGCAAGGAGTATATATGATATTATATTTCAAACTTTAAGGTTTCAAAAATACACAGTGTGTATCGGTTTTACTTAATTCAACTTCCGATGATAGAAAGAAATATATTTGAGGCATCCTCACCGTTTACAATGTTTACAATGATCGCTCTTCAATTGACTTTTTAAAATGTTTTTAACGCTACACTTAATCTAATTACCAACCAAAATGAATCAGCTTCAATCTATATTTATACGCCTAGCAATTTGCTTATTATTTTTTACGTATGGTACTGTAGTAAAATGTTATCAAACACTAAGATTTGAAAAAGGTACATATACGGTAAAATCACCACAATATATTCACATTAATTACTATCCATTTATGAACAAAAAAAATATTCAATATTCACCGTTAATCTTCAGAACTCTGGTTAACCACCTCTTTAAAATCAAAATTTCTATTTTACGCATTATGTAATTTAAAACCTTATAAATATCACCCAATGACCATTGTTGCCGCGGGTTTAATTAATAAAAAATAATCCAGTCTAGTGTATAGACCATACCGTAAACAAATATACCCTGAAAATGAATATGATCTTACTATCAATTTAGTTTAGTCAGTGATCGTTTACTATGAATCAGTTGGTCAGGACCTCTTATTTTATATAGGTACGTAGATTATTATGTAACCTATGGCAAACATTTATATAGGAAAAAAATACTAATTTGCTAATATAACTGTATTATAAATCGTAAATATAATTATTAATTTTATTTTGGAAGCTGGTTTTATTATGTAATAACTTTTAAGTTAATTGCTGTCTTAATTCTTTGTATTTTTTTTTTTTTAATTTATTATTATTTAGTTATGTTGTTTTATATAATTTTTTTTTTTTTTTAATTTCAAGGAGAGAGCCCTCGGCGACATAGGCCATTGGGTTTTTGTGTTGTATAGGTTTGTATTGTAGGTTTTTGGGACGGTAGGGGGGAACACGTGTGTGTTTGATTTGGCAGAATTTCGAATGGGGCACCCGTAGGTTTCTGCCATGCCCCGGGGGTGGGGGATGGCAGCACGTGTTCTCCGGTCACCGCGACTTGTCCGGAGAAAAATGCCGCCAGGTGGCCGAGGATGGAACCGCGACCGGCTGCGTCGCAGCGGACGCGCCAGACCACTCGGTCACCTCGTCCCCTTTTATATAATTGTTGAGCTGTAATAGCGTAAAACTAAAAGCTAATAAATAAAAAAAAACTGTATTATAATAGGTATTATTCAGCCAATTAAAACTATTTACACCGCCACAAACAAGAATTGCATTAAAAAAAGTCCTTTAAGTTTTTTTCGAATTCTTCAATTTTACTTTCCGTGAAAACCTCATAAGTTAATCTACGAAACTTTAAAAAAAAATTAGCCTAATCGGTTCAGCCGTTTTCGATTGATGCTGTAACCAACCAAGCTTTTCATTGTCATTGTATAGATATAGGTACAATCAA
>NW_019102095.1:0-3487 GCF_001856785.1 Myzus persicae | reverse complement strand
TAAATACTGTAAAATAATTTAAGTACCAAGTAGACAAAATTTACAGATTAATATATAACTAAAATAATTGTATTTCTTAAATTTTAATATTGTTACTAAAAATGAGATTAAGAAGTTTAATCAGGTACCTACCTATAATAGTAGTTTTGTTTTGAATAGATAAAAGCATAATATATAATATGAACAATATGTCTAAACGAGATAAGTCAGTAATAAGGAGGAGTGTTAAACGAGAAATGACCATAATTAAAAATTTATATTTTAACAAGACCAATAGTGCAAGAAGCAGTACCATAATTAATACAAATAATGAAGATCAAGTAATTTTTAAAATACAATTATTACTCAGACAATTAAATCAAATTGTATGTCATCACCTAATACAGGCTATATATTACAGATAATACATAACGAAGAAAATGAACTACCTAATTCCGTGTCATCAAATTTGTCCTCTCATTATTCAAATAACAAACACATTATGTTTCCTAACTCCACATCTCCAAATTCGTCAAGCTTAAATTTAAATAAAGAAGTAAATAATGAGCTTCCAAATCCTCTATCACCTTTTTATTCACATAATGAAATTTCAAGTGTAGAAATGTTAATGCCTATTGAAAATAATTCTTTTGAAACTGAACTTGGTTGTTGGGCTACTGAATGTAACGTCCCACAAATAACTGTTAACAAATTATTAAAACTTATGAAACGCCATGAAGTAATAAAAACAGAAAAATTACCACAAGATTGTCGAACTCTTTTAGTAGGGCCTAAGTTAACAATAGGAAACATCAAAAGTGTTACTTCTGGTCGCTATTATCATTTTGGGTTGAAAAATGGTATCAAAACATTTTTATCGACTGAATCGACTGAAATAAATCTTGCCATAGGCGTTGATGGGTTGCCTTTAACTAAAAGTAGTAACAGCCAATTCTGGCCGATATTGGCTTATATTATAGGTACAGAAAAATATGTTTTTCCAGTTGGAATTTACCACGGGTATACATAACCAAAATGTACTGATGAATTTTTATCTGACTTCATATTAGAATCAAAACAATTAATAACTGAAGGTATTGTTTTGAATGGAAGTAGAATACCGGTTGGAATTAAATTATTCATTTGTGACGCACCTGCAAAGTCATTTATTTTAAATACTAAAGGCCACTCAGGATTTTATTCATGTAGTAGATGTACTCAAGAAGGTGAATATTATAAAAAACGAGTTTGTTTTCCATACTCTAAAAATAAGTCAGCTAAAAAAACACATAATGATTATGTAAATATGAAGTATGAAGATTCACATATTGGGACAATTTCAAAACTGGTAGAGTTACCAGGTTTAGATATAGTTAGTGCATTTCCTCTAGATTATATGCATTTGGTGTGTCTTGGGGTTACACGAAAACTTATTACACTTTGGATGCATAAAGGACCAATGCAAACTCGACTTCCGAGTAAAAGTATTCATGCATTAAGTAAATCACTTTTAGATCTCAAACCATTTATTCCATCAGAATTTGTGAGAAAGACCCGACATATTCAAGACATTAGTAGATGGAAAGCGACAGAATTGCGTTTATTTTTATTATATATTGGCGTTGTTGTACTAAAAAATATTTTAAATAAGAATATATATACTAATTTTATGAGTTTATATGTTTCAATGCTGATACTACTGAGTCCAGACTATGAGTGCTATAAAGATTATGTTGAATCATTGTTAGACTATTTTGTGAGAACATTTGAAGAAATGTATGGTCGTCAGCATATTTCTCACAACATTCATGGTCTTTTACATATAGTTGATGACTATAGGAGTCATGGACCACTCGATAATTGTAGCGCATTTCCATTCGAGAATTACATGAAAACACTCAAATCCAAAATTAGAAAACATGATAAGCCACTGGAACAATTAATTAACAGATATAATGAAATATATAATAATAAGAGCATCACTTCAAGTTTATCAGATCATTCGACAAATCAAGAACCATTATTATTAAAAGGTCGTAAAAATGGTCCTTTAGTAAAAAATATTAATGGATTGCAGTATTATAAATTAATAAAAAATACATTAAAATTAAATACCAAAGTTGATCGCGAAAGTTATATTTTAACTAAATCTGGAGAAATTATCAAATGTTTAAATATTGTTAAGACTTCAAATAATAAAATCATGATTATTGGAAAATCATTTGAAAGAAAAACATCACTTTTTGAAAAGCCAGTAGATTCAAAAATATTTAATATTTTTACTGTGCAAAATTTAAGTGAAAATTTAAAATGCTTTGAAGATTGTGAAATCCATAAAAAAATGTTATTTTTAGTTCACAATGAAAATGCAATTGTTATGCCAATAGTTCACACTTAACCTTTATATTATTCTAATAAATTATAAAATTTTTTTTTTCATAGGTAGTTTTTAAATTAATAATTAATAATTTAAACAAATTGCATTACTTATAAATTTCATTTTTCACTATAACCATTGATTATAAATTACAATATAATAAAATAATTAATGATATAATACAAAACAGATAGCTTAGTTATAATAATGAGTTTTTAATATTTCACATGGTTACCTGTTGCCATATTCATATAATATTAAGGCCTTAAAAGCTAATATGTTTAGCTTTATATGATTTAAGTTATACTAATTTACTATTATAAGCTGTTTTTTTTTATTTTGTAAAAAATAATTTTTATATAACTATTTATACCATTTATTTGGTTACATTTGAATATACCTATTTGTAATATATTATATTGTTTAAATTTAACTTTAATAGGTATTACACAGTTAAAAACTTAAAAATGTGGATTGTTATTCATTTCTTGAATGAAGATTCTGTTGAATCTGTGCCTGAAACATGGTATAATAGAAAAACTAAAACATGTGCATGGCCTATTTCAAAAAATAGTGCAAAAAGATTAATTGAAAAAAGAACATATCCAAATAAGTTGGAATATAATTGGTTACCATCAAGGATATTAGGACGTAAATATGGTAAGATTTAAATAATTAATAATAGGTAGATGATAGTTAATAATATACATAAATTAAGATGTTTGAATATTATTTTATAATATTAATTTATATAATGTAACAATAAATATTATTTTTAGGAAGCTTAGAAGAAGCTCGTTCTAAAGCCAATAAGGCTCTAATTCTTTCAGATTTATCTGCAAACGATGAATATATATGTAAAAAAGTCACAAAAAAAACATTTGGAAACAAACAGATAGAAAGTCCTCCAACTTTAAAATCTAGTAAGATGTTTAATTTATATTTAATTTTCTCTGAATTTCAAGATTACCTATATAATATATGTATTTAATATTAGGTGTATTAAACTTTCTAAATAATTTACAAAAAAAAAAAAAATCTGCTTCTAAAATAATTTATACCTACATATTTTCTTATATTATGTAAATGCTTGCTATATTTATGGTTAAAAAAAATGTTTAATATTATCTA
>NW_019102094.1:3547-5153 GCF_001856785.1 Myzus persicae | reverse complement strand
TTACGGGCAATGTGTACACTTGATTTTTAAATAGGCAGTACCTACCATAAGTAACAAAAATAAGTTAATACAGAATTTTTCAAAAAATTCATAGTTCATTGTATCATGAAAAATGAATAAAATGAATAATGATTTTAAAATAAAAAAAAATTTTTTTAATTTTAATATATTTATATATTAATATTTTATTTAAAAAAAAATCAATACTGTAAATAGGTAATAATAATAAAAAATAATATTCTTTGGTTAAAAAAAATTCACGGTTTACACAATTTTACAAAAAATTCATAGTTCATTGTATAATGAAAAATGAATAAAATGAATAATGATTTTAAAATAAAAAAAAAAATTTATTTTAATATATTAATATATCAATATTTTCTTTTTAAAAAAAAATCAATGCTGTAAATAGGTAATAATAATAAAAAATAATATTCTTTGGTTAAACAAATTCATGGTTTACACTGCCCAGTCAATGTAAACCACGAAATTTTTTTTAACCGACTAATATTATTATTTATTATTTTTATAAATTATTATCATTACATATTTATATCATAATTTTTTTTTAAAAACAATCATTATTAATTTTATTCGTGTACTATAATACGAAGATTTTGATGGAATAACGAAAAAAAAAAAAATTACAAGTATCATCATTTTATTTTTATAATTTTACCTATTTATTTGAACAAAATTTAGAAGCATGGCACTTACAAGTACATATAGCATGTCTGCTTTTATACACTTGATATTTAAATAGGCAGTGCCTACCAGAAGTAACAAAAATAAGTTTATACACAATTTTTCAAAAAATTCATAGTTTATTGTATTATGAAAAATGAATAAAATTAATAATGATTTAAAAAAAAAAAATTTTTTTTATTTTAATATATTGATATATAAGTATATCAATATTTTATTTTAAAAAAACATCAATACTGTAAATAGGTAATAATAATAAAAAATAATATTCTTCGGTTAAAAAAAATTCGTGGTTTACATTGCCCGTAACATATATATTACACGCACTGTATGCTTCCGTGGATGCATCAGCAAATCCGTGTATCTCAATTAATTTCTTCTTGTCGTAGCCCAGCTAACGATGAGGTATACTAAATGAATTGAGCTCGTTAAGACAATTATTGTATGTCACCCACTGTACTTGTATTTGTGGTGGAACTGGGCTGTTCTAACCGATTTTCTCACGCCATAAACTTTGTAACAATATTTTACCCACCAATATTACCGGACCTACTAAGCCGAATGGGTCAAATAACGGGGTTTTTATCGATTCCGCCCGATATTTGTTTTTTATTTATTGATTTTGCCGAAATTTTTATTTATTGATTCCGTTTTATTGTTTCAGTTTTTACTTACGGTACTTGTACGACGTACGTGTTGTAATCGCTTTTCGGTTCCCAGTATAAATCTATAGTTTTCACGCTTTCTCTATCCATTGGTACGGTCGTTAATTCATCTTTGTTTTGATTCGGAGATAAATCAGCGTGGTTCGTAGTCCATTTTGATAATTTGAATCCCCCAACTCGCATAATTGAAATTAACTCGTCACGCAATTCAATTGCTTCCATCAATGAATCTGCCC
>NW_019102094.1:0-1178 GCF_001856785.1 Myzus persicae | reverse complement strand
TAATGAAAGACAATAATAGTATTAAATGATTACAATAATTTCTTTTAATAGTTATATAAAATTATCACGTGAACTTATATTAAAGTAATATTTCTAGTAAAATACGTACTGCAATTATTATCTAAATAAAACAAACAAAAAAAATAAACCTGTAATTGGTGTATAATATATTAATATATGTAGGTACGGATACTCTTTTACCTGTGTAATAGTTTATGTTAAAGTATCTGTATGTCATTTTCCTGTGGCATGGTTGAAACACTATTCCTAAGCATATTCCTCACGTATCAATAGGAAATACAATATTATAAATAATAATATGTATTAATAACTTATACAAAATAATAAGAATACAGTTGGGGCTTGGTGTGGCGCGGTGATTGACTGAAGTCCCCAATGGGTGTCAATCATCGGCCGGCGTAGCTAGTATCCGGATGGGTGACCACCCGGGTGTTTAGTGACGAATCCTAGCTCCATAAACACACGTGTTACTCGAATCCAACCGTGACCTCTACAAAAGATGCTGTTAGCAATATAGTGCACGGTTTATTTACAATCAAATTTTCACACAAAATAATATGTAATATACAATTAATACAAAATAAAAATAATGTAGTTGGGGCTTGGTGTGGTGCGGTGATTGGCTGAAGTCCCTAATGGGTGTCAATCATCGGCCGGCGTAGCTAGTATCCGGATGGGTGACCACCTGGGTGTTTAGTGATGAATCCTAGCTCCATACATACATGTGTTACTCAAACACAACCGTGACCCCTGCAAAAAATGCTAATTGTTATAGTTTCCGATGCTTTAGACAAAAAAAATTCCAAATTGTTTATATTAATAGAAAAAAAGAGATTAAATAGAATCACTGAAAATTTCGATTATATTAGTCGGTTATTGGCAGTGTAAGGGGAGCAAGTTTGTCATCCAGATAATGCTCAATGATTTTTAAAATGAAATTATTTCAATACGTTATTCAGTTGCTTCAAATCTAGACATCTTCCTAGAATTTTTACAAAACAAATGAAGCTTAAATAATTAATAAAAAGATGTTGCTTTAAGAAAGACGTTTCACCTGAATGTGTGGTCTCCAATTGTTCAAATGCGTCTTACAAGTATGAAACATATCAAATTTTAGCTAAGCAGTTATCATTCATCTTCTTTGATTCCAAATAATA
>NW_019102093.1:0-3476 GCF_001856785.1 Myzus persicae | reverse complement strand
CGATTATTTTTATAGTTTATATATGTAATAGATACGATAACACGTAAATTGTATTATGAAACATAAAATATTGTTTCGTTATTGAGAGTGACTAATACGTTATAAAGAATGAATTGTCTAATGGGTTATATAGCAAACCAACCATTATTATGTAATTTTTACGTTATATAGAGTTTTTCGTTGTAAAGAGTTTCGTTATAAAGAGTTTTCACTGTAGTTCAATATTCTGTGCAGAATTTTGAAATTTTTAATTTGTTTTAGTTATTTTACCGATAACAACAATAGTAAAGATATAAAAGTTAGGAAAACAATACCCTAAGTAGTATAAATTACTTGTAAGCATAAGATAATGATTATATCTGCATAATTTAATACAGTTAATAAGTAGTGTGCCTAGAAATATTCATTCATTTTATTTGGGAAAGTGTATAATGATTGAATAACATTGCATAGTGATATATATACTAAGTACCAACCAAATGGTTAATACTAATATTTTAACTTTTATATAGCTATTGTAAGTACATAGGTATCTGAACTATAATGTATCAATAAATTATTTTTTTATGATAACTTGTCATTGCTCTGAAACCAATAGGAAGTATAAATTGTATTCATTACTTGTTATTTTATTTGAGAAAGTACGGAAATAACATAATAATATTCTGTGTTATTCTTAACACAGAATACCTCAATTTTTAAATAATTTTTTAATTTGCATATGTTTATTTATTTCAGTTACAAGACAACTGTTTTTTCAATGCTTTTGCACCACCTTACCCTTTCGAAGAAACTGAACAGAAGTAAATATGAGTATATATTCTTAAATTTATATACTAAGTAATATTTTTTGTTTCCGTGTAGTAATTAATCATATTATATAAAATAAATTGTATTTAATTATGAATTTGATTATCCACAATAAAATAATTTAATTAGGTAATGTATAAGTTTTATTTATTTTTCATTTGATGTTATTTCTAGTAGCTCCTGTTAACTATTGACCATATTTGGTCAGTTAATAGTTATAACTATCAACTATCCAGAAAAAAAATGTAACAGTCCTGTTAGTTTCTAATAAGACATTTTGGCATAAATACTATCCTCATCACATAATGGATGTTGTCAAAATAGTTAATAGAGTTTGAGAAAACAATTTAATGTGATTTGAGCTTTATGGTACATACTTCTGCTACCAAAATAGAAATAATTGTCCAACTCTTTTAGCATAAGATATAATTTAAAGTATCTTCACGTAGGTCAGAAAAGAATGCAAAATCCCAGACAATCTATACAAAGCCATAGGACCCTATGATGATACACAAAACATAATGAAAAAAAAAAATCAAAAAATGAAATGTATACCTAACTTAATTTAATTTTAATTCATTACTATTATTTTAAGGTAATAACCTTGTAGTTGATGCTGTAACAATAAAAAAAATTTTTTAAGTAGGTTCTTAATTTATATTTTTTTTATTGAAAATAACTTATTTAAATTGCTATTTTTTTTATAAAATGTAGGTAGTCCAGTAGTCCACATAGAAGCTGTACTTTTTACTATGGTAAACTGAATAGTGAAAGATAACCCTTAAATGACTACTATTAAAAACAACACATAAATATCAATCTCATATTCTTATTACTTTCATTTATACATTTTGGACATCAAGGGAAAAAATTGAAAACTTAATATTGGAATGTAGGTTAATGTTGGTAATATTATATTTGGTAATAAAGGTAATTTAATTATTGCTTTGATCATAGGAATAATCGATGAAGGCTGTTGCCCCCTTCAGCTCGTCAATTTAATTACAGTTAATAGTTACAGATTTGTATAAACCAGTTTTAATTTAACGTGTACCAGGTACCTGTTATTTTTCATATTAACTAAAAGAATCTTTAGTAATAACAATAGATATTTATTGTATATAAGTTATTAATTCATTAGATAACTATCTAATTACTTATGTTAAAAGCTTTTTAAATAAATGGCCACAATAGCATACAAATACATTTAAAATTGTGTACATTATAATATAAATAGTACAATTATTATTTATTAACTTGATACATTTTCAATAATTTTACAATCCTTCAAAACTCCGAGGATCACTATTTAATGTTTTACACTTCCCCTAATAAACTTTAGATATAGTAGGTAAAACATATTTTTTATATTTTGTCCCTCCCCCTCCCCCTTATTACAATTAACTCCATGTTATGTCACCAGCTTTGGTTTTACTTGTATAATTGTTTAATGTAAAATGTAAACATATTAAATCTTAATTAATATTCTGTTACCTACTCAATAATTGAAATATAGGATATTAGAATAACAATAATGTAATATGAATGTATTATGATGAATTATATTGTCACTCGTCTTAAATATAGTTAGGTTATTGTATATTATAACTATATAAGTCATGCTTAAACTTAAGGTACAAAACAGTTATAGGTACCATCTAATACAGTACAATAATAATATAATGTTTAACAATAATTATTAATAACAGGACAAAAAAAATCAAGTCTGGTTATTAAAAAAAACCTTATTGTGTCCTCTTAAGTATATAATTAATAATTTTTATTATAAAATATTACTGTGTTACATATTTTTTTTTATAATTCTATGAAAAGGAATTAAGTAGTAGTTGTTATTGTAAATAGGTACTTATGATTAAATGAATAAAATGCATAGGCCTATGTATACTCAAGTGGCAAGTATGGTTTTAACATAATAGGTAAGTGACATACTTTATTTATTACTGGAAGATATATGATTATTAGCTATGTTTTATAGAATTATAGTAACTTAAAACAATAGATCTTAAAAAAAAAAAAAATACAAATTATGATGTATGTATTTTTAACAAGATAATTCATAACATTCACATTAAAGCATAAATAATAAATACCTACAGAATAGAGATAGGTATCCACAAGGGTGAATAGTAAAGTATTGATATCATATAACAAAATCTTTTACAAAAACCAACAAATAAGATTAAAAAATTATACAAAATTGTAAAAAGTAACCATACATAATATAATATATTTCATAGATATTAAAACTTAATTTCTTTGATCGTCTAATGATTGTATATAAAAAAAAAAACATAATATGTTGTTGTTTTATAAAAATAAATATTTGTTTTAAAAATGTTACTTATTAATGCTTATAATCAAAGGCTGGAAGTTCAACAGTTTTCATATAATTCAGTGTTAATTATTGAAAATATCAATGCACCAATTTTTAGGCAATGAAACATGATTTAAATTTAAAAAAAATATATAGACCTAAATTATTGCTAACAGACACCAAACATAACAAATACTTTAAATGGTTAAAATTAACAATTATAAATAAACCAACAATCTAAAAAATAATATTTATACCTATAAATCATTATAAATTATTGAACAAATAGGCACTTTTAAAGTTTATAATAGGTTCACCTAACAATTTTAAT
>NW_019102092.1:0-3358 GCF_001856785.1 Myzus persicae | reverse complement strand
AATACAAATCTATCAATTATCATAATAATAATAAAAATTCAGTCAATGAATAGGTAAGTACCTAAATAATTATTAATTATAGTCAATCAAATGTAAAATAAAATAATACTAATGCGATTTTGCATTTGCCACATTGTTTTTTATATTTAAACCTAAACATCTTTTTTTTTGCCTAACTGATGGATTTATTTCTTTATTAGATGGTCGACCAGCTTGGATACGTTTAGCTCCAGATGATATTCCAACTTTCCTTCTTGACCGAGATTTAGGCTGGGTTCCAATTTGTTTTTTATGACTAATAAAATGGTTAGTTACATTAACAAACGATGTGACAGTTGTGATGCTTTTTAAGTTTTTATTTAATTTTTTTAAATGTTTCAGGAGATATGGATCTTTACTGTTTTCATCTGCCATTTGTTTAATACGGTCAATTTCACTCTGCAATACAATTAATTCAGATTTGATTTTTTCTGACGTATCGGATTGGTCCTCCAATTCAACTGGATTACAATTTGCACTTGAAGAAAATTCAGCTGTATTAGTACTTGCCCCTCTTGAAGTGTAACTTGTTGTGTCAAACTCTATGTTACCTACATTGTCAATATCCATACTTTGTAGAAATGAACTATCAAAATCCTTGCCTACAGCTAGTTCTCCAAGTTGAACATGGTCAGAAAAAGATAAATGTGGATTATTTTGAACAACAAATCCATTTAAATGTACAGCACATATATGTTTGCAGAAAGCACCACCTTGACCAGCTGGACAATCACAAAACTCATAATTTTCTAAAGAACGAACAGTATAATAGGAACTTTGAGTACTTGATGAAACATAATACATATCCCCATCAACATTAACTTGTAGGTGCTCTGCTTTTTTAATAAATTTTTTATAACACAAATCTAGCTTTGTAACGCGATAAGATGCATATTTTATTAATCGTCTTGTATGATAGTTTTCTAAAACATCATAAATAAAATCAACAAGAGCAACTGAATTAAATGCTTTACAGCGATCTAAAACAATATCTTTGAATATTCTTATTGAAGACTCGACTATATTATTTGTGTTTTGACCATGAATAAGTAAATCCTTCCTATGGCATATTGCCCATTCTTTAATCCTCTTTTGATATTTCTTCATATGATTTGAAAACTTTTCATTTTCATTGGCACACAAATCGTTTAAGTTTTTGTTAGCCTCATCTTCATTAAATTCAAATACAATATTTCTAAATTTTAACATTAACGATTGTCTTTCAGTTTTAGTCACATCATGTTTGGTATCGCAAAGCCATCTCCAAATGGATTGGCAAACATGGAAAGCACAAAGCAATAGTGTAGATTCCGGAAAAACTTCTTGTAGTGCTTGACGTTCTGCCGTACTATCGTCTGTCATGAATACTAAAGGTTGAGTTTGGCCACAAAAACCATTTTCCCCTAAACTTTTTTTAAATAATTTAAACCCTTGGATATAGTTTTCTTTTGTTAAATATTTATGAATGACTGCCCCTAAAGGAATGCCACCAACCTTTGAAACGCCAAAAAAAAAAGTGATACAAGAACCACTTTGATCACATGAACTTGTAGAGTCCACAAAAATAATGTCTTTGGAAAAAGGCATTTTGTGAGCTCTCATCATAAGTGGAGTAATAATTACTACACATAATGGATTGTTTGAAATTTCCAATATACCACCAGATTTTTCATACAATTGCTTTTTAGTCTCCAATATTTCACAAACACCTTTATCAAATCTGTCTCCATAATTTTCAGATCTAATAAATAATTCGATAAAGAATAATCAATAATTGATAATAATAAATTTGTTGTAAATTTTAGATATATTTTTAAAACATAAAAAAATATATTTATTTTAATTAATATGTTAATCTTTTATATACATGTAAAACTATGTTATTATTACACTTAACACCCCATATATTCATGAATTCACAATTGTATATGTTTAAATTTAATTATTTATGACATTTGTAACTATTACCTATAATATAATAAGTAATGTAATTACAATTCATAATCCAACAGGTTATAGAGTAAATAATGAAATTAGATGACCATTTTTTTTTTTAAAAGAAAATTTATTTATTTGCAATATAATATAACAATTATTAAATATTTTTGTCAGGAGCGTATAGCTATTTTTCCTATATTCCACACGTGTAAGACAAAGACAGAAAATCAACGCTTCCAATCCCCTTAACAATACATTTGATATAATTCATAAATTAATTAGTAACAAAAAAATCATTTAAAATAATATGAACATTAATATAATAATATTAAGTATAATATACAATTATTCATAAAGAAAATAAATGGTAAGTTTGGTGATCTATATATCAATTGATTACAAAAATTCTTGATAGAAACCAAAACAAACAGGATTGTATTCAAGAGTTTACCTTATAAACAATACACAATACACATATAGAACAGTTTAATCTATCAACATTTGTTAAAATACAAAATTATTTCAAACGGATATAAAAGGACTATACTGAAATGTAGGTAATTTTGTTAAGTAAGTTCATTTTAAATCTATAAATAAGATTTATAACCTAATTTAATTTTAGTTTGTCATTTCAGAACAATGATATAAGGTAAATAGTTCTGCAAAAAACCACCTTTGACTTTGTAACAAAAGAAGAATTAAGTTTTAAATCACAAGCAGTTGCAAAAAAGTTTAAATAAAATTCACAATTAACATAAATGGTTGCCAAATAGTACAAATAGGTACAGTCACCATTGAAATGAATGATTTTAATTATAAATTACCTCCAAGTCTCATATAGCTGTACTACTTGTCTATCAGTAGGATTTATTTGGGCATCAGCCAAAGTTTTAATCAACTCCATACCGCTATCTTGACAATCATTTATATTACCTGTTAATTTAATTTCATGGTAATTTTTTGCAGCTGCTGGTGTCATACCATTGGCAAAGTATTCAAAAAACTCTTTTTTTACTTTTGAACACACTCTAAGGTAGCTATATGCTTTAGCATTATCAACTTTATGAGTATGCTCAAATGATATCTAAAAATTAAATTACATAATCGCTTACAAGATCATAAATAAATAATAACAATGTATTATTGTAAAAAACATTAGCTAAGAAATATAAAACTAACTAACTTTGATAAGCAAAATTACCTTAATTTCAGTATTAAGTCCTTTTCTTAAGAACTCATCTTTCCTTAGTGTATTAGGAGTTTCATTTTTAATTAAAATTTTAATAGAAGCTTGGCAATTTTTATTCCTAATTCTATTTTTGTCAGGAGTTTGTTCTACAGAAAGACTTTTGTGTTTTGATGCATGTTGACACACATAATC
>NW_019102091.1:0-3517 GCF_001856785.1 Myzus persicae | reverse complement strand
AGATTCGCCATGATCAGCAACTGCTGTCCTCCCATGAAGTTCGTACACTCACGCACGTATACATAATAATAACGATAACGATATAATAATATTATCTATCAGGGTTCCGGATGACCTAATGCATTATTTGTTCGGAGGAAAAAAAATAGAACAAATCTGATTCGAATTCGTATCTTGGTATATGGATTACAAAAAATTGTATGCATTTTAAGTGCATATTTTTGAATAAAATTACCAACTAACATTTTAGACTCACAATGTTTTCTTTTCTGTACGTGAATGTGGCCTTTTCACGTTTTGTAAATTTGCTTTGATATTCGCAACATTAACGGTGCAGGTTTCAGCTGTAAGCGAATTTGATCTAGTTATCTAGTTGGTTAGTTGGTCTACTTTGGTGGATCAATATAGTTCTAATTTCTTTCCTTTATAATTGGAAAATAGACACTTGATATTTTAACCAAGTACAATTTTCTTGATAATAAGTAGATATAATTTTAAAACAACACGCGTATATTGAACTGTTTTTTCGACTGTTATTATTGCATATTTTGAAGATTTTGTGGATACATTTTTGAGCCTTGATTATTATTTATTATATTATCCAAACGATTATGTGTTATTAAAACGGCTTATGGATACGTGCACAAGAAATAAGTGTTATTATTCATATAATTTCCACACTGTTCGTGACGCAATCGTTTTTTTTACATTCATATTCTGCATTTCTGTGGTGCTGCGGGTTTTAATATTTACCTCGAATTTCAGGTTCGCCGAGTTTGGTACAGTGTTGGAAATCAAAGATCGGATCATGATGGGTAATGGTTGCTCTATTCTGTCGACAATCGGAATGCGACGATTCAAAGTGTTAGTCCGAAAAGAACACGATGGCTATGACATGGCCACTGTGCAATATATACAGGACGAAAAAGTTCCTCCGAAAAAATTATTAGGTCAGTATATTTCTTACGAAATATATTATTATAATATTATACATCGAGGTAGTTGAACTGTTTTTAGTGAGAAAATTCATCAGTGGCGCTGAATTAACATTTGCGCTTTTACGATATTATATTATGCACTAAATTAATGACCTCCTTATAAATTGGTTATGTATATAGAATTATATAAGCTCCACGATGACGTTCGGCAACGGGGATTAACGTGGTTCGACGGTTTTCGGCCTGAAATAAAATCGGAAATCCTGAGGACGGTTGGTTTTCCGCCAAGCACCGAACCAAATTGGGAAGAACTTTCTGACGGACCAGCTTGGACGTGGTGGTTGTTATCGTTATTACCACTAGGCCAAAACGCTCATGTAAGTTTTAATATATTATAAATATTTATTTGAAACTATAGTAATATTATCCTGCACCATAATATGTATAAGTACCGAGCGTTAGACTCTAATTAGGGGTCACTAAAATGGCGATCCACAGAAAATAAATTTATTTATTATAGTGAATTAAATTAAGTTCTCATTAGTTTTCATTCTATTTTTCGATTTTGCCTTTTATTTTTTTGGTAAAATGTGTTGAATTTTGAATGCCTCTAAAAATATCACTGTTTTCTAATATGACTCCCCAAAAATATTAATTGGCAATCCCTATTATAAATTATCCTCAAATACTATAAATTAAATCACATCAGTAAAAATACCGAACCAGCTACAGTAAATCTTCATTTATCAGTGATAGTTTATAGTTTGTATAATTTAAAATTTTTGAATGTAAAACAAATTGTACTGCTGTTGTGCATTTGGCTTACGGCTTTTATTTATAGATTATATTAAAGCCTAACTCACAGGTTATTTTTTTTTAGCTAAATTAGCATAATATTCCTGTTTGATAGAATAACGAGAATAACATTTGATATGGAAAATGGAATGACATAACGACTTACTTAAATTCGTTAGTCGAGTATTATGCATCCGTTTTGTATATTATTATTACTACCTACCTATTGAGTATTGGCTTACATAATCTATTAAACAATTATTATTTATAATTATTATTACTAAAACATGAATAGTTATAGTTAATTGAGAACACATACAATATATTATTGTTTATGGGTATATAAAAACGTTTCGTAAGTATCTTTTGATATAGGTTTATGCAAATAAATAGCCTAAAAGATTCGACAAATATATGATAATATGATTATACTATACTATGTTACTTTAAAAAATAGATAAAACACAATTCATACGGTTATTCAATTTTCAAACTAAATTTTAGTGTATGTTTACACATACTTTATTATATTTTGAAGTAGGTAGATATTACTTTAACAAAAATAATGTAATTATTTAGATTAAATATTTATTGTCTGTATATAGGTTTTTTATTCGTTTCTATTAAGTGCAGATTTAAAAAACAAACAATGTTAAATTAATTTATCGTTTTACAAAAATTAAGCCTTATTAATTCAAATGAACTATTGTAGGTACCTAATAAGTACCTATCTTAAAATTTAAGTTGTAAAGTATACATAATCGGAAATTAGATATTGTACAATATGATGAGATATTTATTTTTGTTTTTAAATACTATGTGTTTCATTATTTATATTATTATTTATTATCATATTGCTAAAAAATGTCTTGTAAACCAATTTACGCTCTTGGTTATTTAAGATATTCCTACACAAATAAATAAAAACATGTAATAAAATACCCACTTTTAATCTATGTCTATTATATTTGAGTTAGATATCATTAATACTTTGACGTTATAAGCTATTTTAAATGCTATATTGTTTTTAGAAAAATGCAATTAAACGCTCGTCATATTTCCTAAACTCTAAATGCATTGCAATGTTTTTTTTTTATCGAATTAAAGTAATATAAGTAATAACTTATAACCTTTATGGGTTCTCATTACATAATATAGACAATAGACGTAAAATTAATAATGAACATTAATGCCATTAAATATTATCATGGGCGTATATACAATTGATCATTTCAGGGCAATAAAACGTATTTTGTCGTTATAATGTATATATTGTATACTATTGGTCTCCTATGTCTAAAATAATATTTAGGTGGCGAGGTTGCTGCAATCGGTCACGTAACATGATTGAGAGTACGTAACAGTCTACTGCTACTAGTTACCGGATGGGTAACCACCTGGGTCCTTAATGGTAGAAACCTTGCCACACATACACGAGTTTCCAACAACCGTACCAACCCTTAAAATAGCACTCAATGGCATATTGGCATATGTTGCCGTAGGAAATTAATAATAATAAAAAATAATAATATTTTGGTCTCCTGTACTGTGTTTATATACTTAAGATTACTTATTTTTCGGAAAATGGTGTCAACATTTCATGTTTTTACTAGCTTTGAATACAATATAAATAATTATTTACATTTTATCGAAAAAAAAAAACATTAATAAATATCGAAGGATTCGTGAATATAATAATATTATGTAGGTAAATAACTTGTATGTTTTGTTGTTTACCTAAATCGTCAACTGCTAACAAAACACAAAGTAAAATTAAAAACCGT
>NW_019102090.1:0-3574 GCF_001856785.1 Myzus persicae | reverse complement strand
AAATAACCAGCAAAGTAACTATTTGAACAATTTTCTAAGGATATTTGAGGTTCATACCCTGGTTCACATTGCTCATATATTAAATCATCCATTGATGACAATGAAAGAGAAGAGCAACTTGATGAGTTTAATTCTTCTTCAATAGTAGGTTTCTTAGACAATCCATCATCTCCTCTTAATAAATGAATATCATCATCTGGTTCACAATTTGAGAGTGTGGTTGGCTGCATCAAATTTGTCTTAACGTGTAAACGGAAGGTTGTTCTAAATGTTCTTGCAGTTGGATTTCTGTAATAATACAAGCATTAGATAAAAACTTTTTTTCTCAAAAATATAATATATATAATTACCGATTGTAGCCACCTCTTTGTCGAAAAACAGCAAACATATTTTCAATAGCATCAGAATTGAGTCTTCGCAGCAGTAAATAACTATAACCAATTTTAACTTGTTCCTCATATAACATTATTATAGCATTAATAGTCCATACCATTCCATCAAAACAAGCAGGTCTTTCATCTCTGAGTGGTTTTTGTGGGTCTGCAGAAATTTTTTTTAAAGACTCAAACCAAGTCTTTGCTTTTATTAGAAATTCAAGTTGACGTGGACATTTATCAGAAAGAGCACATTTAAATGGATTAGAATTAAATAATGAATTGCTGTTCAGACAATCAAGTAAATCATTTAATTGTTTTATCATTTCCACAGTGTTAGGAGCTGTTTTAGATTTAAGTTTCTGTGTCATAATACACGTTTTCATTGTAGTAGCTACTTTATTGCTGAATAGTTGCATAGCCAGCTTACATGACATAAGTTGGAATGGTCCCGGGTTAATATGAGCATCAGTAATTTTAAGCAATGATCGACTTGTGCTACTATTTTTGTCAATGTCATATGTATTAATATATTACTTTTTCCGTAAAATTGCTGCTCAAGACAATTCAAAATCATCCTATTTAATTGCTATTTCTTGTAACTTAAAGCTAAGACACATTAATGTTCTAAACATTCTACTTTTGAATCAACTTGTTATGATAGGAGTGATAAGACATTAAGTTCCAATGTAAATATGTAACTTACAACCCAACGCCTAATTGAGGAAAGACCGGGTAATGATATTTGTTTTGAATAAAATAAAAATTTATAAGCAGAGGGAGACTTATAAAACAAACTTAAGGCGAATTGCTTTTCTTTCTGAGACCATGGTTTAGATTTACTGTGTGATACTTGCATATTAACCAGAGTTTTTGAGTTTTCTGATGGAAATGTTAGTAAGTTCATAAAATGTACAGATTTATTTTGACGGTGTTGTATTCTTGACATTATTAAATTTTTTTTCAATTTTGAAATTGTTACTCTTTTAAGAGCTATTGTTTTTTTCTGGCGAGCTACTGTTTGTTTCAATTTTAATATTAGATCTGCGTCTGAAGTTGATTTTTGAAAAAGTTGTTTTGGTTTTAAAGCAGTAGGTAATGGCAAATTACTAACACTTTTAAAAAAAGAAGTAGTGTTTGTTTGTTTTGAATAAAATAAAAATTTATAAGCAGAGGGAGACTTATAAAACAAACTTAAGGCGAATTGCTTTTCTTTCTGAGACCATGGTTTAGATTTACTGTGTGATACTTGCATATTAACCAGAGTTTTTGAGTTTTCTGATGGAAATGTTTGTAAGTTCATAAAATGTACAGATTTATTTTGACGGTGTTGTATTCTTGACATTATTAAATTTTTTTTCAATTTTGAAATTGTTACTCTTTTAAGAGCTATTGTTTTTTTCTGGCGAGCTACTGTTTGTTTCAATTTTAATATTAGATCTGCGTCTGAAGTTGATTTTTGAAAAAGTTGTTTTGGTTTTAAAGCAGTAGGTAATGGCAAATTACTAACACTTTTAAAAAAAGAAGTAGTGTTTGGTGATATTTCTGGAGTAGAAACATTAGATTGTGATGTACTATACTTTGTAGATTTTACAGGTGTTATTAATCGAATTCTTTTAGTTGACTCACAAAACGAGGATGTTGATTTAGACTGTACTCTTTTAGTTTCAAAAACTTGATGAGGACTTAATGGAAATTTTGATGCTGCAGAATATGTTTTTATAGGTATATTAATAGGTATGTCACTGCTATCTATTTCTACAAACGGTTGAGGGAATGAATTTTTTTTTAGTCGGCATTTGTTGTAACTAGTAAAGCTTTCGTCAAGAAAATGATGACCACAAATGTGCCGTTTGTACAATTCATCTTGAGTGAGATCTGCCAAATCACTATTACCTAAATATAATATAAAAAAAAAATATTGTATTATTACAATATACCTAATATGAAACTGAGATGTCAACTGTAAAGACATATTTAATGAGAACATACTTTACATTGCAATGGGCAGGTCTGGATTAATATATTATTCATATAAATATATAATTAATGTTACTTTTAAAGTAACTTTCTAACTTAACTATTTGGTTTTAATTAATGATAACTCTCTATCTTTGAATTTAATGTGTAATATTTTGTTTTGATCTAGGGCTGCTAATTGGTATATTATACATTCATTGATAATTATTAAGTACTTACCACAATTTACAATCCATTGCCTCGACAAATGTATATCTTTTGGAAAACGGTATAATTTAAGACCCGGTTCTAACCTAGCACTTTTTCCACATCGTACATACTGTAGTAAACCGGCGTTTTTACATAAAAACGTCGTTCCAAAGTACAGTCGGTCAGAACAACATCACGCCACTAGATCAGCATATTGATGCTGCCATCTGATTCGCTAAGGCCAAGTTTAGGCGCATCACGCCAGTCCTATGGCGTAAATTATCCTCTCCTTAATCACTGCATGTCTCATATAAATAGGAGTAGTTATGAGAGAAGCAGGCAGAGATAGTTCATTACACAAACGTTTCACCCATGCTTACCAAGAGCCTCTAGGGAAACGTTCCACACACAGTCTCTCCGGCCTAGTAGTTCAATACTAAGTCGACACATTTCTAAACACATATATTATAATTGAAGTTATTTTATATTTTATATTTACTTGTAATAAAAATTCAAAGTGATATTTTGTCAAATAAAACTTTTATTCAAACACCTTCCGTTCCTGAACTTATACGTCGCAGTACAAACATTGTGCATTCGTCGTTAAAGAAGTATTGCAGTAACCACGATCAGTGAGAGCAACTGGTTACTACATAAAATTTGGTGTCAGGTGTGGGGTCACACTTCATCAAACGAAATATTTTTGGCTTGCTCAAAAAAAGTAGTTTGAGACCCACCGACGAATCCACATTCACGTACAGCAAGAAGGAAGGAAGAGAGTTCTGTGGAACATACCAACACGCAGATCAGTCCAGGGAGGACCACACATATATTCAATTCAATCCCAGGACAATCCAAGAGGACGGAAGTCAATCCATTTCACGGGCCACATCTAAAAATGCAAACTCTGTAAGTCATTTAAATATTATATTGTATGTCTGACGGAGTAAACCAAAATTGGCAAGTAGTAGCATATAATCCGGAAACACTTAGAATCAGAATGGTCAACACGGATAAATTAGGTTTTGAGG
>NW_019102089.1:0-3498 GCF_001856785.1 Myzus persicae | reverse complement strand
TATTGGTGTTTAGTTATATAATACATTCTTAAAAGTCCGAATTTCGCAATTTGAATATTATGCAGTTCGTTGGATTGTTTTAGGTTTTTGTTTTTTCGCTCCCTTGTTTAATTTCTGAGTTTCTGAGAGTTTGACTGCTATTATTTATATTCAAAAAAAAACAAATACTCATGTTTTATGGTTTCTTTTCAATCAGTGGATCAGAATATGTATGCATTATGTTAAACCACTACTATATACTCAAAAGTATGAAATACTAGATGGTTTCGGCACGCACATATTTAGTTTTTATTGTTTTTTCTACCATCATCGGAAAAAAGAAAACAGTTAAAAATGTAATCTTACTATGCCTGCCATTACTTATTGACTTTTCTTAATGAATTTGAAACTCGACGAAAAAAATTGATTTCGTTTAAAAATAACTAAATCGCCTGCTTTTAATAAAATTCATCATGTTTAACTATCGTGGTTAACTAGGTATAAAACCTGCAGCAGGTATCGATTATTCTCACCAAACCCGATTTTATTACGTTTAAGGATTAAGGAATATTGGTGCATTGCATACGAAATGTGGGGGGAATCATATACTATTTTAGAGGCAATAAAACGCTTTACGATATTCTTACAAACTTATCGAAAAATAAAAATCACGATCTACGATAGATCTATGTGTATATATATATATATCGTTAGGTTATACCGTTGGCATAGGAATTATAGAGATTATATTATATAACAACGAAATATCGGAATCTATCGTACAGAAGTCGATAGTCGTAAATATATACGTTCGATATGTATATATTTATACTTACCATATTATGAGTATATTATATTATTTTAGGTATATGACTGACCGTATACAGTCGTTAAAAATGGTATGTCCGCTCGATTTTCTTTCCAATCGCGTTACTAAAAATTCTCACCTAATCCGTCCATATAGTGTAAGATTTATAATATAATAGTATAAACTTTAACGTGTTGTATCTTTTTTATATTCTTAATACACCTATAGCAGGTACCTAGGTATATCGTGAGCACTCAGCGTATGTCAGTAACCAGTGGGTAGGCGATGTTTGCACACTCAAATAAATCACCTACCATCCGACCCTCGAATTGTCTCCCGTTAATTTTTTTAAGGTACATGTTCTAAGTTTATATTTTTAAAAATCACCTTTTTTTATTAAATAAAATAAAAATCTTATAACGATTCTATAAAAGCCAATGCGTATATTAGTTTTATATTATAATCAGGTTTATGTGATCAGAATTTCCGCTTTTTTGTTTATAGTTCTAATCAATACTCTGTAATATCTATGGATGTCGTTGAACTAAACAATAATATTAGAATGAACAATTTTTACCTCAATTTTTTTTTTTGTATACACTATGCAAAGCATACCTGTAATATAATAAATTGCATACTACCTCGATCCACAAATTATGTATTCATTGACTTTTTAGCTTCAAAGAACGTTATAATTGTTTATTCAACTTTGTTAAATGTACAGATTAGGTTTTTGTTTTTAATGATATAATCTCGTCCTTGTGTGTCTGTAAATCTATATGTCTGGTCAGATGCGACTGTGTCCATGTTGTTGAGGTCACTGAGATATTGGTGGCATGACGTTAAATGTTAAGTTTTCCCCCAAGCATAACAAATTTATGGTTTTTTTTTTGACGTGTTGAAAATCCTAATGTATTATATGTACGTCAATTTCGTTGCATACATCATATACATGGTTTATTATTTTTACCAATCTATTAAATTTTTAATCATAGATTTTACGATTATATCTAATTCTCCTGTATAGTCTTGAATATTTTGTTTTTTGGTAGTTAGCAATGAGTTTGCCATTCATTAATGAATTTGAATATTTGTTTACATTATAAGCGCATATATTAAAATACAAATGTATAAAACGATCTGTTCAACGTATGTATTAATAGAAAAATTCTTTTGATTTTTTTTTTTCAGAAAAACTTCTTAAAATCATTTTCATTAACTTGTTGACTTAGGTAGTGTCTGCCTACTTACCCGCAAACCTTATACCGAATATTCCTGTACATATTGCATTCCGTTTAATCTTAAGAATCTGAGCTATATATACATATATGTCATAATTAGGATAGGCATAACTGTAACAGCGTTCATAATATATTATAGTTTATCACGATTTCTCAACGCCTTTCAGACATTCGAAATCTCACGTCTTGAAATAAATGACTCGATTTGAGAACTCGTCCGTGGTATTTTTTTTTTTTTTAATCGAATTGATGGCAGCCATCGAGCAGCTGCTGCGGTATGCTTGCATTATAAAAGTGTTTAATATTGGCATTTATTTAAGTATATACATCACTAGCACACGTATATAATACTATAAACACGACGCGTTCTACGAGACCACCTCGATCATGAAATAATATTACATATAAAACGCGAAATCGTATACAAGACATAATGATAATAAGCGCTGTACGGAATGAATCGATCTCAATAAAATTTAATATTATGGTCTGCGTTTAAATTGCGTCTTGTATACACCCGAACGCACTCGCAAGACTCTCAAGCTCACGTGTGTACGACGGTCGTCGAGCTGCTGCCGTGCTCTTAAACGTTAAATATTTAGAAACGACCATTATCGTTTTTCTCTGTGCGCGCATATTAGGTCCGAAACGAACCGGCGATGATGGTAATTACACCCGATTCGGTTTTACGATTTCAAGATCTATTTGATTAGCCGTCGAACGTAATATTGATATCTACTATAGCCATGCCCGGGTTGTCGTATAATAAGTAATAGATAAATGTATGTGTGTGTGTGTGTGTGTGTGTGTGTGTTTAAAAAACAAAATACTTATCTTTTTCTAAATTATATCTGCAAAACACATCGACATCCAAAAGCGTTGACACGTTAGATTCGCGGACGTTAAAAAAAATTATAGACTCGTATATTATACAATAATAATAATACACATAAATGGGACGCAGAGATACGCATCTAAATGTCTATTTAAAACAGCATTAATTAAACCCCATACCTGTGTAGTGTGTGTGTGTGTGTGTGTGTATATAGATAGCAGTGCCGTATTTTTGTCAGAAAAATCAAATTACATCTCCCCTGCTCCCGCTTCCCGGGGACCTGCTGCAGCCTAACCTACTTGTGATACTATATACAGCTTATATGACACGTAAAACAAGCCTCCGGGAGTCTAACTATATATAATATCGAATAACAAAACTGTAAAACAAAACAAAACGATAAAAAAACAAAAAGAAAATATGCGCGACGTGATTTATTATTGTTTCGCCAAATGATATATCGCCGTCGATGTACAATTGTGCTGCGGTCTCTGCGATTTCCGTCCGATGGTACCTGTGTGTATCTATATAATAATAAGTACACATTTTATTACTACTATACACCAAACGAGTCCATTCGAGCACGTGTGTGTGTGTGTGTGTGTGTGTGTGTGTGTGTGTGTGTGTGTGTGTGT
>NW_019102088.1:0-3538 GCF_001856785.1 Myzus persicae | reverse complement strand
ATTATTATTATTATTTCGTATGGCTTAGATATAACATTCACAGTTTAACATAATAAAATTCACGTAGTATAAAATAGGTACAAGTATTAAAATAGATTAATAAATAAAATATAAAATATAAAAGATAGCTGATTGATAACAAATTATATAGGTAATACATATATAGGTCTTTATTTAAATCTTTATGTCCAGGGAGTTTAGCCATTGCACTGCATCTGTTGTGGCTTTGTGTAATTCTTTCATTCCTCCTTGGAATCGACGAATAGTACATTCATCAGTAATGTGTGTAGCAGTTTGCTTTCTGTGTCCGCAATTACATCCTGGCGAGTCCCTTAGTCCCCATTTGTGGAGCATGTGTCCTGTTCTTCCGTGTCCCGTTCGAAGTCTATTTAATGCTACCCAATCTCTTCTCGGGAGGTCAGAGCCCGGAACTCCTTCTGTTGGGTTATTGATTAGGTTGAGTTTGTCAGGGTTATTGTTTTTTCATTCATTATTCCATTCTGTGTTTATATTGAATTTTCCTGATATTAATTTTTGGGCAAGCCTCCAAGTAGGTTTTCTTGATTTTAGCCTTATGTTAGGTCCAGTGTTTATGTCGTTTTGAATTTTGAGCATTGTATTCGAGAAGCATTTATTCCACTCTCGTATTAGTGAATTGTATCGTTGTAGGTGTGGTGGACATAAGTTACTGAGTACAGGCAGCCAATCTATGGGGGTAGATTTAACCGCTCCAGTGATAATTCTCATAGCAGAGTTGAGTTGGGTATCTACTTTATTTGTGTGGGCACTTTGTAACCATACTGGTGAGCAATAATCAGCTACCGATCGTGTAAGTGCTACTGTTGATATTCTGAGGGTATTGCTATCTGCTCCCCATTCTGAGTTTGCTAGTTTTTGGATGATATTGTTCCTTGTTTTCAGTTTTGCAGCAGTCTTTGTCAGGTGTTCCTTGTAGGTGAGGGTTCTATCCAAGGTTACCCCAAGATATTTGGGGAAACGGCTATTTTTAATCACCTGTCCATCAAAAATTACGTCGATTTGGTGATTGGCCATTTTATTGCAAAGGTGGAACAAGGTTACCTCTGTTTTCATTGGATTTGGTTTTAATCTCCAGCGTTTGAAATAATGGTTTAAGGATTCTAGGTCTTTATTTAGGGTTGTCTCACACAGGTCAAATGTTTTTGCTTGTGCTACCAATGCTATGTCATCAGTGTATATATATTTACCAGAGTCTGTAGGTGGTATATCATAAGTGTAGAGGTTGAATAACAGCGGTGCCAGCACTGAGCCTTGAGGGAGTCCATTGTTCAAAGTTTTTTGTTTGCTTTCAGCATCATCAATGATCACTTTGAATAGTCTGTTGCTTAGCATGTTGTTTAGTAATTTACCTAGAGTTTGACATGGTATAATTCGTAGAAATTTAGTAATCAGTCCTTCTCGCCATACAGTGTCATAGGCTGCTGTCAGATCGATGAATGCTGTTGCGGTTTTGAGCTGTTTTTCAAATCCATTCTCAATTCGGGTGGTTAATGCAAGAACCTGGTCGCAACAATTTCTTCCTGATCTAAAACCCGCCTGTTCTATAGGGATGACCTGATTTATTGTGTCAGAGATACGATTGAAGACAAGACGTTCAAGCAGCTTATAACTGACGCTAAGCAGGGCAATTGGTCGGTAGCTTTGTACTTCATTGCTTGGCTTGCCTGGCTTAAGTATAGCTAAAATTTTAGTTTTCTTGAAATACCTTGGGAGTTTGTTGCTACCTATGATGTCTGAGTAAAATTTTGAGAGCCATATTCTAACTTTAGGACCACTATGTTTTAAGAATTCTGGGTATATTTCATCAAAGCCAGCTGCTTTTCCAGATTTCATGCATTTGATTGCAGTTGTAATTTCGGTGTCAGTAAAGTCTCTCGCAAAAGTAGATTTTGGTTCAGCATTACGCTTGCTTTCCCTTAGTTCAATTTTAACTTTTGTTCTATACTTGTTATCTATTTTTGCCCTGGAGAGTTCAATTATTCGATTAGCAAATGCATTTGGCTTAATTTCGGTATTATGTTTTTTTCGTTTGTTATTGGGATCGATTTTCCTGAGTAGATTCCACGCTTTTCTGCTAGAATGTTTAAAGTCCATTTCTTCTATAATTGTATTCATCCATCGGGTTTTTCGTGATATGGAGAGTGAATTTAAGAGTGCTTCTGCTGTCTCTGGGTTATTGTTTATATGGTATTCATTATATAGATCGTCACTTTCTTTGCTCCAGCCCGGAATGTACTCTTTTCTATAACCCCTTGGGATGCATTTCTTTGCTGTTTGGATGACCATCTTGACAAAGCGATCATAGTTGTTAGCTTCTGGTTTGATCCATCTTATGTTATCATCCAAGCGTTTTCTGTAATCATTCCAGTCTGCCTTTAAGAAATTCATTGAAGAATTAAAGGATATCATAGGCAATGAAGTACATATATATAGATATAAGGAAGATAAAATCCAATCGATATGTATATGTCGACACTTATTTAAAGCAAATAAAAGAATTAGTCAACCTTTTGAATTTAAGAGACTAAATAAAATAACTAGGAACATCGAACTATTTATGAAGGATCATTGTAAGGGGGAGTGTAAGGAACTTTTGAAAATAATCGAAATGACACACGAATCTAGATACATACTTGATTACCCAAAATAAATTTAAATTAAAAAAAAAAAAAAAAAATATTTATATTATCAAGCATACAAGTGTAACAATGTTGAATATGGTAATCACATAAATTGGTGAAGGATTTAAAAACATTATTTATACAAGGGAAACTAACACTTATTACTATTAATATTGTTATAATCATTATTTTTTAAGAGAAAAATATCATTTATATTATAATATACAAACACTAACACAATTACTTATTTAGAATGTGAACTATGGAACCTATTGTAAATGGCATAAGCCATAATGATAATAATAAAAAAAAAATGTAAATGAAATAATAATCTGTACCACATTTTAACTAATTTCTCAACTGTAATGAAAATATTATGTACTGTGACAATAGCAATAACTAAGAAAACAATTGTAAAGATTTCTGTCTTGCAGACATAAACCTTTTTTTTCGCGGGGAGGTGTTGCGGGCCTTGAGACTCTAGACGCAACTATTCGATATATAATAAAATAGTATATAACATAGTATATATCATAATATATCATAGATATAATATATCATACCTATCCATAAATCACTGGATAAGTACACGATTAGAAATCATGGACACAAGTCGCTATTCTAAGAATTAGCAACAACAACCGAAACACACACACATACAAATTGTACGCGCCGCTACATCAAAGGAGCCGCCATCACTTATAAGGGAGCCCGTGGGACAGCCTGAGCAGATGTATCATAGCCACGGAGACCTGAGCAACTTCTCGTCACACGCGCACACGCTATTATACTATTACTATATTTTCTGCTAAATAAACATAATTCTATTGTTCAATTTGGTACTTGTTGATTTGTCTCTAAAGCTTACGGCTTTTGGA